>NW_027120787.1:0-27323 GCF_030686945.1 Centruroides vittatus
AACTATTGGAGTTGATATAAATACGTCCAAAGTTAAAAAAAAAAAAATGTGACAATTGTATAAAGTTTCTGTATATTATTAAATGTTTTTTGCTATATTATAAAATGAATGTTGTTGTTTATTGCGTATTAATATTTAAATACGAACAGAATTCTGGTAACTACTAACGAACAGAATTCTGGTTAAACTAATGATTATATTCGGGTTTTAAATTACGGTTCACTTATTATTGAATTGATAATTTGCAGTTATAAAACGACATTTTCCAAACTTTTAAAAAGCAGTTGGTTTTTCCATTATCTTCGTTTAATTGATTTAGAAGTAGCTAAAGTTTGTCGATTAGCAACAGACGAGAACAATTAGTCTATGTATTTAATATCTTTAAAAATTAATGCACAAGAAGAGATCCGAAATAATAAATACTGTATCCATAAAAATTAGAACAATAGAAACAACACATAGAAACAACACACACAAAAAGAACAATCTCGTGACTCTATCGTCTACACGTCCTCTCTCCATTCTTTCTTCCCTAAAAAAGTCCTCCTCTTCCGTTGAGCATGCGCGATCTCCTCTCTCTCTCCTTTTTTTTCCGAAAAACGCGGCCCATCCTTTCTTTACCCTGCGGCCCACCCAAGGATCACGCAATAGAACACGTGATCTTTGGACCACATATCTCCCCTTCTCCCATTAACTTTTACAACAGGAAGCTTTTATGCTATGAGGGCCTGTCCCTCCTTTACACCGTGAACCACCCAAGGGGTTGGTTACGAACCGGTTAGGCAACAGAACACGTGGTCTTCAGACCCCAGTATGTTTTATACAGCATAACCTTTTTTTTCCGAATCCATCAGTAGTGTGTAACCGTTTTTCCAATTTATGCCAGATTCATCTAGTAAGGCACTTGAAATTCCATACGATTGACGTGTGTTGTTAAATTTATATTGCCAAGTATCTTTGATGGGGTTTAGGACATTTCTTTGATACATATTTTGGTGTAAAAATTTTATATTTTCATCATCTGTATTTATAAGTCGTTAGTAACATCTTATTAATCTCTTTAAAAACCAAGGAAATATTTGAATTCTATTTGTTTCAGCTCTGATAGAGTAACCCCATTACTCTATCAGAGCAGACCCGGCACCGTTCTCTCGAGCTTGAATATTTTACGCAAATAATTAATGTGAAACTTTTCAAACTTATAAAAAAGATCAAGAGCCCACACCAGGCTGGCGTAAAAAAGCGAAGGAAGAATAATAGCGTTGAAAATTTTAATTTGAAGTTTTAAATCAGAAATTTTTAACGTTGAGCATAAATATATAGTATTATCAATGAGTGTATTAATTTTTGCAGTATGTACTTTCAAATGCTGTTGGTATAAACCATTCCAGTTAAAAGTTATTCCCAAGTATTTTATACTGCTGACAATTTCGAGAGGTCTGCGGTCTAAGTAGAAAGAAACCTGTTTCTTGATTAGCTAATTTAGGATTTTTTCTGAATATAATTATTTTTGTTTTGGAAGCATTAATCGATAAATATAACGATAATAAGTATTTATTTACTTTATCGATTTTATGTTGTAGTGTTATGCGAGTAGGTGCTAATAATACCAGATCATCTGTATACATGATATGGTGGAAGATACGGCCGTTGATATGTATTCCTTCATTGTCTTTATCAAATAAATTATTTATGTCATTTATGTAAAAATTGAAGAGATACGGAGATAGAGGTTCACCTTGAAGCCGTCCACGATTTGTAATTATTTCTGGATTATTTAAGTTGTCATTTACGATATAAAGTTTATAGGAAGAAAACAGATACATAATCGAGCCTGAGAAGCAGTTAAGAGCTAAAGAATTAAATCATTGTAATGATTTAATTCTTTAGCTACTTGCCACTGCAATATGCATAATTTTCATTTTTTAGTAGCTTTTAAAATGACAAGCATTGATGAAGCTACATTTGTGGATAAGATTTGGTTTTGGATTTTGGATAAGACTTTTGAAATTAGATGATAAAAGTTATGTTAAATTAGCATATAAAAGATGGTATGAAATGTATTTAACGAGAGATAATTCTATATACAATTAATCACATAATAATTCTACATACAATTAAGATGTAATTTTTACTATTAATGTTATTTTCATTACAATCTGCAAAGTGAGGAAATAAATTGGAATTATGTAACAGAGAACATAGTGATTGTCAAAGTTTATTAAATCCAAATAATAATTTTAAAAAATGTTAAAATAATTGTTAAATTCAAAAGACTTTATACTTTAAATAAATGATATTTATGTATGAAGTAATGTTACAAAGTTAATTTAGAAACCTACTTCTATAAGTAACACATATATATGTAATATATCAATGGCGTGGCTTCTTTATAATGTTTAAAAATCAATTTCTTTAAAAGAAGAACTTTCTTTCTTTAAAAAATAATTGATAAAACCTTCACAGTTAAGAACGAATAAGTTCAACCGTTGTTATGTTATCTGGACCGCATTTCATCAGAGACAAAAAATTACTACTGGTTGTAATCTTTGTTGTTGTTTATTTTACTATGTATTTCGGGTGCAAGGTTTTTCCTGTTATTCCTGTTATGGTACTTTACATTTTAATTTGTATTTAATCTATAGCAATGTCTAGATAAAATGTGAGTTAATTACACTTTATAAGATTTATTGTATTAAATTTGATTTTAAAAATATATATATGTTTAGAAGATAACCATAATACAAAATATGCTTTATCTATTTTTCAAAAATAACTAGTATTATATAATTGTATGGTCTGTAAAGTTAAACATTTAAACTAAAAGTTTGTCTTTAAATGTTATATAGTAATTGTAAAATTATTTAATGCTTTTACACTGCATTAAATCAAATTTGTAAATAATTATAGTAATTCTAAAAGTTTAACACTGTGTTGTGATAATGTAAAATTTGTCATTAAATATAAAGTGTTTTAAAAATTGTCAACATTAATGAATTATAGCTTCTTGACCAATCAATAAAACAAGAAGGAATGGAAAAATCTTTTTAAATGTATTTTTAAATATTTCATATTGTCTTAAGCACAATAAAAAATTATTAATTATTAATAAAACGATTTTATTTTTTCTTCTCATAATATAATTTCATTACATCAACGACAATTGCGAAATCGAAAAAGCAAGGGTGCCTGTAAAACTGATTTTGTGGTTAATGCGTTTTTAGTTTACGTGATAAAATTACTTGAATATTGCTTTTCTAAAAATATAACAGAAATAAGGTAGGTTGATACAGAAGCTATTTATTGCACGTGTACTGTATATAAACTTCAAAAAACTAAAATAAATTTTATCAAACGATGAGATCGGCCGATTAATTGTATGGTGTACATTATTTTATACCCCTAAGGAAAATACTGTAGATCTACGGTAAATTAAATTTCGTTTTCCCAAATCGGAAATGAACTATATAATCGAAAAATTATATCTATGATTGATTATTATTTATAATTTACACAATTCGAACTGTCATTTTTAACATATTTTTCAATTATACCAGCACTAAGCTGGCTTTATAATTGTATAATTGAACACAAGACTAGACAAGAAGCCTATCACATAACATATTTTTTGGGAGAAATTTTTTATGCTAGCGAAACTTGACTACTGTAAAAAACGAAAAGTAACGTATACACGTGAATTTTTTCGTATGTGTATCATGATACACATACGAAATCCCCCCTCCCGCACTTACTCAGGAAGGGACAAAGAGTAAATCGTAAACAAGGCAGTAACTTTACGCCCTGAGGCCCCGCAGAGGTGAACTTTGTAAGAAAAGAAAGAAAACATTACTCTGTTTTAAAGTCAGGAAATATTCACGATCATTTTAATTCTTTTTATAACGCTTTTTCTTGAAAATGAAATATTTAAATATTGCTTTTAAAAAAAGCTTTTCTAAAACTGTAAAACAAATTTAATTCTTGTAAATTTATAATTGAAAAACATTCAAAATAAGACAATGAATGCAGGGTGTGACTAGCTAACAGTATATTTCTAAATGTTTTACAAAATTTCCAATTTTTATTGCTATTTCTGTCCCTTATATTTTATTAAACGTATATGTAATAAAATCTGTTAATTAAATTAATTTGATAATAATATCCCATAAAAAATAATCAAGTAATCCTCCTCTATGAAAGGTTGACGCTCGTCTTCGGATAGAAGCTTCCACCTGCAACCCAACCATTTACTGATCTCCTAATTGTGCATGTCTGGCCGTTGCTTGCAGAAATTTCTTCGATGGATCTTACTCCAGACCATAAAAGCATTAATCGGTCTTTTGATATGGTTTGTAATAGGTTACGTCAACAGAATATACACTAAAAAGGGATTTTTCGATATTCCCCGCGGGGGAGAGGGACAGGATTAAGGCTTACTGTGAAGAACTCGGCTTTTATTATACTATTTTAGATGCGTTTTTGATTGCGTTTTAATAGGGTACGTCAACAGAATGTACACTAAGAAGGGATTTTTTAAAATTCTTCCCACGGGGGAAGTGTTATACATTTATAATAGATACATTTTGAGCCACAACAACGCGTGGCCGGGTCAGCTAGTTTAGTACATAATCACATTGCACTAATTTTATACATTGAGAAAATACCGACAGTATAAAAAATTTAGTCCCAGAAGCATTGAAAACGTTAATCCCTTTCGTCATGTGTTATCTCTGTGAAAAGGGTTTTTCGTCAATAGTCCAATAAATCGGTGTCATCTTTCCTAAACAGTAACAGGATGTAATTCTCAACATTCCTCTGCAATAGTAAATCTTTCAAGTATCGAGAGAGCTATTTAATTATTACAATAACAATACAATAATACTCAAACACCAAAACACGCTTACTGCTATTTTTAATTTCAAACGTTTTCAACCTAATCTTTATAGGTCATCCTCAGGAAAAATTTTTTATTACATTTTCACATTCGAATATAAAGCTTTCGAATGCTCGCGACATTCAAAACTTTTCGAATCTTTAAAAATTTTTTAACGTTTTAAATAATAACAGATTAAACCAACTACAATTACTAATTAACAAACATAAAATAAATAAATAAATAAATATTGTATCAAAAGTAGATTAAACTAGTTACAGCTGCCATGTCCTTTCTACGGGTTTTTTTAATCCCATTTCTTTTTCTATTACGTACTTCCATGCCGTTGGAAGATTATTTGCGTCTTTTGCATTTAAACATTTGTCTTCCACCTTACTCCTATATATTTCTACTTTTTCCATCTCTAACGCAATCGTCGGGGAATGGACTGCTTTTACTATTCTCGCTTCATCCCATTTTACGTTCGCTCCTTCCTCTTGACCCATGATCGCCAAAATGGTGTTATTGTGCTCTTTTTTTACATCATATTTGTGTTCTTTTATACGTGTTGCCAAATTACGTCTAGTTACCCCAATATAATCTTTTGTTATCTCTAATTGCTCATTCTCAAAGGGAATCTTATACACTCCCGCCTTATCCTGCATTCTCATTGCGTCCTTATCATTTCTAAGTAATCTGTATATGCTTGGTGCTCTTTTATAAATCATGTTTGTGTCTTTATATCTACATAACTCTTCTATCACCCCTTCCATTTTTCTGTCGTACGTGAACTTGCTGATCCGATCCCCTCTATGAAATCCTCTGTGTCTATGCTGTTTGTAACTCTTAAGCAATCCTTCCATTACGTTCGCTTTATAACCTAACTGCTTTGCCACCTTTTTAATTCTGTTAATCTCCTTAATTTGATCTCGTATGTCGGTGCAATATACGTACGCCCTTTTAATAAGCGCTTTAAACGCTGACATCTTTTTAATCTATTTAATTATTATTCTTTCCGAAATTCACCTTTCATTCATTTTTCGTCCTGGGTTATGATAATATCAACTTAGTTTTTATAATTTCCTCGTTTAAGATATTATAATGTACTCATCATTTAGAGATGATAATTTATTACTGCTTAACACTGCCTCGCTTAACACTGATTCGATATAACGTGGTCTGCTAAAACCTAAAAAAAGCTCAGAATTTACGCTGATTTAAATTATCGCAGCATTTCATTGATTTGTATATAATACGATCATTTACGAACACGAAGCAATCAGAAAAAGGTGGCAAAAGGTGCACTTTCTTTAAACTTTATCTCTCTTGTTCTCGTTAACTAAATTGTTAGAAATGCCACATAGAAATTTTCTAATTGATGACTTCACTCATATTAATATATTTCAGTTTTTTAAATTTTTTTTTGTGTAGTTTATCTTCTGGATGAAAACTAAATTCAGTTTTGAAATATTGAAGATGTGTGTTAAATTCGATATTCAATTTAACAAAATTGTAACACGTGTGTTTATGTTACGTAGTGTTGATGTACAGTCCACAGCTATGTCACACATGTCAGGTGTGTTGTGTAACTATAGACTTCAGAATGCGGGAGAGATCTTCCTGCCTAGAGAGGGAAAAATTGTGCTTTCCATCGTAATTGTTTTTATAATTGATGAGAACAAATTTTTTAAAATACAAAAGTTTGACGTATTTTCATTTAAAAAAATTAATTTAAAAAATTGTATATCTTGGAAATTCCTGTGGACAGCTAAAATTTCTTGTCCTAAAAAGAATTCCTTAGAAAAATAATGACAGCAAGTGATACACTAGTAATTCGAACAAAAGAGGTATTCACATAAACACCATTATCACCGACCCCTAAATATATAGAATATGCCTACAGCTAAGAACACTAAAAGAGATAGTAGGTTCATAGCAACTTTTAAAATGTCAAGCGTTAATGAAGTCACAAGCCTCACGGGAGCCCTACTGTACTGCTTCACCTAAATATCGGCATACATAAAGGCAATACTCAGAAACACACATACACACGTTACACATACCCCTTATTATTGAGAATCTTCTAATGCAATCGAACGTTTTCAATTTGATCAATTTTCTAGAACGTTTGCAATCGTTCTATAATCGAACAAATATGTAGTAACACATTTCGTTCATTCGTTTATTTTATTGAAATTTCGTATTTTTTTGATAGGATTAAAACAAAAAATTCAATTCGGTTTAACCATTTTTTTAAAGAAATTGTAGCAAATATCAATCAATCAATTCTTTATTGTACTAAGGAAAAAATCCTTGTTAAGGGGGGTTATTTAAACGTGAAATAGACTCATAATAAGTTATTGTACATCATATGTTAGTTCAGTTATTACACATAAATCGAATAAAAAAAGATAAGTTTATTTATACATATAATAAGTTATTGTTGACTATCATTCTCTGAGTCATGATTACTAACATCGTTGTTAAATATATCAGTAATTTGGGTAAAAAAATTATTTAGTTTATATATTTTATTCTTTGATAAGTCTCCAATTCTTGATTTATAATTTAAGTTTTGGTTGATGCCAAGTATTTCTATTATTTGGTATTTTTGACGATATTTTTTAATAACTGTACAGTCTTTCAGCAGATGAAGTATAGAAAAGTTGTTTGATTTGCACCAATAGCAGTTTTGATTGGAAAAGTTTATATATGTATTATTAACCAGTAAGAAATATTTATTAAGACGGGGTTGTAAGCATAATCGTTTAACCCGATGACGACAGAATTTATTTTTAATTAACATGCCTTGAGGCTTGGATTTTTTGTAAAATAATTTAAAATTGCCATATTTTTCGTAATTTTTGCGCTAGACACGCGCTCTCTTTTTATTTTGTCTACAAACACTTCAGTCTCTCCGATTATCGTATCTTTTTACATAATTGACAAGAAAAAGTTTTTTAAAAAGTCAAAAGTTCGACGTATTTTCATTTAAAAAAATTAATTTAAAAAATTGTATTGTTTAACATACTGATTACAAACTTGAAGTGTTTTTACGTCTATCAAAACAAACCACGTCATTCTAGCTGCAGTAGAAGGCCAGATGTTTACGTTCAAAGTTGTGATCTATGACAGGGGAGTTACACACGCTGTCATGGCGGCGGCCCCCCGCTGTGACAAGCGATACTTATTTTTTATTATTTCCAAATATGTAAGATTTAATAAATGTTCGCAATAGAATTACTTGGATTGGCTTTTGTTCAGGTTGTCTGACTGTACACCAACAAATCAGTTCATCTCTAGTCAAATATTCCCGGGAAACCACCTTCCTATATTAAGTCTATGGGAGACTTTCTTGCCGTTAATTGGCTTTAAATTTCTTGTTTATGCGCCTTTTACTCTCTAATTAGTCATTTCTATCATGATTGAATCTATATTAACAAATGAGCGTTCTCTCAGAACCGTCTATTCAGGATTTTCCCTCGAAGAACCAATGTCTTCCGTAGTCACGTGATCGGAGTCAGACCTAAACAAACGTTGAGAAATAGCTATTTTTTCATATTATTGTTGTAATTTTACTAGTTTTCATGTTATTTGACTTTATTTAGACCAGAAGATTACATATCAGAAGCTTCCAGTCGAAAAATTTACTCATTACTTCCGGATGTTGCCTATTCTCTGGAAAAAATTAATTCATCGCTAATTATATTTGAATATTGTAATATTCGTTTTAAAAATATTTATAGTGTTTAACATTTACTTCTCGAAGCAAAAATACGTTTAAAACTCGTTAATGGACTTAACATGACCTAGTTATCAAACCCCACCACTCCCTCGTTGAGTCAGGAAGTAATTATAAACTATTAAGAGATTAAGAGATAAGCGATTAAGAGAATTACTTCTGCAGCATTCAAATGAAGCATCTCTCATTGTGATGACGCTTCCAATGCCTCGTAAGAGTACCTGTTCAGCACCTTTGTATATGGCATGGTTAGAAATGTTAACCAGAGATATGCCACCTTTTTTACTGATTAGAGGAAACCAAAGAAGTGTGACCAACTTTTTACTCATAGAAATTTGTCATATTGATTTCATTTTTTTTTAATTTTATTAAAGAATTTTATTAAATTTTTTATTTATTTAATTTAATTTTATTATAGAAATTTAATTATTAGTTTAATTGATGTTTTAAATCTACATATTGATGAGAGCATCAAATTGAAGAGGGAAAATAACCTCTTGTCTTGGGACCTTCTTTTTGTAAAAAAAGACATGAAATTGAGAAAAAAAAACTGAAGTTGTTACTGTGTAACAAAGTGTCTTCCAAATACCCATTAAAATATAGATATATATATATGTGTGTGTATATTGCTTATTTTCATAAATAAAATACTAGCTGACCCGGCAAACGTTGTTTTGCCATATAAATTATTTCTAGGTAATTTCTAGTGTAGACAAAAAATAACTAACTTATTGTAAGTGTGTAAGGATGTGGTATATGCGTGAAATAGGCATGGAGCGCTGTGAACGATGAGGGAATATAAAAATAACAAATGCCAAACATTATTATTTTTAAGTTATTATAATTTATTCCTTAAAATTATATATCATTAATTAATTACGACAGCAACACTAACAAACAATATCAATTTCTTAATGCTATAGCGTGAACAATATTTTTTGTTAGCCCATCTTTAGCTAACACAAACAAACTGGATGGTTTACCCACTCGAGAGCATGCCACGTATAATTGTCCGTGTGAAAAACATGGCGTGCTCAAATCTAAGCCACAAATAGACATCGTTTGGCCTTGGGATTTGTTGATAGTCATTGCAAATGCCAATCTAATCGGAAACTGAATACAAAAAAGATGATAATTGATCAGTTATCGAGCGGGATGAAAAATGATTAAATTACTAAAATGGCTATTAAAAAATAGGGGTTGGTGATAAAAGGGTAAAAATTTAGGGTTGTATGTATTTTTTAATGCCACATTATAGAAAAATAAAAACAAAAAATTTTGTCCAAAAATTAAAAAAAAGGTTAAGGGTCAACAACCCTTATCACTTAGGGGTATGAAAAATAGATAGTAGCCGATTCTCAGACCTACTGAATATGCATATAAAATTTGGTAAAAATCGGTAAAGCCGTTTCGGAGGAGTAAGGTAACTAACATTGTGACACGAGAATTTTATATATAAGATTTAAATTAATCTGAATTGTAGATATGATCACTATAAATTATAAACTTTTTGAAAGTCTTAATTATTTTATTACCAAAACCATTTTTATATTAAAATTGGAAATTACAACAATTAAAAACCCCGGCGTAAAAAATACGCCTAGGAGAGTTTTCAAGCTTACATTAACGCCATCTGGATTTCACAATACTAACTATCTACATACAAAAGTAATATTTTATATTTAATATACAGTATTACAAAAATAAAACATTTAACTTATTAAATATTACACAAAATAATTAGAATGTATTATCTATATTTTTTATTACGATAACTTTGATAAATTTTATAATAATAATAATAGTAAATATAATTTCATTATTTTAATATATTTAAATTTAATTAATGGTAAATATCTAAACAATCAGAAATGAATTTATTTACTGAAATAATGCTTTTAAATAATGGAAAACATTTAAATTATTTCAATTTCTTAGCTAGCTTCTACGTCATAGGATCGTCACAGGAAATAGAATGGCGTCACCTTATCTGTTGCAGGTGTGTCTACGGTCACGTGACCTGTGACGTGGCCTTCAGAAACACGTGTTTTTGTTTTCAATATTATATTTTGTAAATTACTTAACAGAATTGAATAAAAATGTATAGAATTACAAGAAGCGATGTATAACAAATATATAAGAGCATAAATTAGTATAAAAACTAAGAAAATTATTATAAAATTCACAAAAGTGACTTCTATACATCGCATACATACGATTAAAAAAAAAACTTGAATCAGAAATCATGAAAACTATAACAGAAATATGTAATGAACTCAATAAATTTGTGATATCACAAAAACTAGCAAAAAAATTAAAGAAACAGAGAGAAAAACGATCATTTACCTCAGTACTATCATGACCTTGAATAGACTAAGTGGTAAGTTTATTTAAAAAATCAAAAATGACAAATTTATTTAAAAATAAAATCCAAAAAAATATTACTATGTAAAATAAGATCAGAAGAATATAATCGCGAAAACTGCATACTTCTAAGATGCATAGTTCAAATAAAAATGGTTGTTATTGCCTTCGTCGTCAGCCCGGCAGAAAATTCTGCCGGCTGAGTGTACCAACTTGAAAACTAATTTTAACTAAAATATACTTTGGTAACATTGATGAACGGAGACCGTATTCTGAAGCATGGGATGTTCCTTCGACAGGTCAAAAATTTCGCCCTTTGACCTCCGACTTTTTCATGCAATTTATGTATTAGTTACAACGCTTTTCAATGGCTTATTTTGCCAGAATTAAATTGTCTGCAAACATATCTAATACTAATACATCTATACAGGCTGGACACAAAGAATTCTTTTCCTTACGCTCTTTGTCTCTTTTCACAAGGTGGTCTTTTCTGAGTGCAGTCGATCTTCCACACTTACGTAACCCTCTGCCAATGCTTAGTGCCACTTAAACGTTTGTGTTCCGAATGGCGAGTTGGGCTGTGGGCACGTTTCGCTTCTTCGTACGTTTGTCTTGCGTTTCGGTCGACTCGTTGGCAATTTCTTTGCACGAAACCCACGTTAGGGTAAATTGCTCTAGAACGAAACACTTGTTACGACTTGGGCTCGAGTGCCTTTTCCTCATGGCTACGTGCGGCGTGTCTTTAATTTTCTGTCGTACAAATACAAATTACACGTAAGAGAGTTTCTTCGTTCCGGGTCGGTCGTCTCTACTGCAAATACAGTTGGAACGTTCTAGCAATTTCCGGTAGGATCTAACGCGAGCTATCCGAATTCCGATTCGTCGTGAACTTTTTCTGCATTAACAAATATTTTACCAAATCCGAGAAAGAAAATTATTAAAAAAATACAATTAAAATACTCGAAATATTACATCTATGACGTATAACTTATGACGTAACGCGTGACGCAATTGTTGTAACGTTCCACGATTCGAATTCGTTCGATTTCGTATCTTCGGCGCCATCTTGGAATAGAAAGTTTTCCGGAATTTGCGAGTTATTTTTCGCTCCATTTTGACATTTTTCGTACGAATTTTAATAACGAAAGTTTGCGTAACGCAGGTAACTTCATATTTATCGATTAATAAGATATCAAAATTGAATAACTTAATTTAAATTAGATACGCTTTAAACCTAGATTTGCTGCCTGTGAGGATACGGGATACGTTTTTATTATTTTATTTATATTTCATAACGATATTTTACCGAAAAGGGGACTATTTTAGCATTTTAAACAAAACATTTGTAATTAGATAATATTCTGACGTAGATCTTATGACGCAACGCGTGACGCAATTGTTGTAACGTTCCACGATTCGAATTCGTTCGATTTCGTATCTTCGGCGCCATCTTGGAATAGAAAGTTTTCCGGAATTTGCGAGTTATTTTTCGCTCCATTTTGACATTTTTCGTACGAATTTTAATAACGAAAGTTTGCGTAACGCAGGTAACTTCATATTTATCGATTAATAAGATATCAAAATTGAATAACTTAATTTAAATTAGATACGCTTTAAACCTAGATTTGCTGCCTGTGAGGATACGGGATACGTTTTTATTATTTTATTTATATTTCATAACGATATTTTACCGAAAAGGGGACTATTTTAGCATTTTAAACAAAACATTTGTAATTAGATAATATTCTGACGTAGATCTTATGACGCAACGCGTGACGCAATTGTTGTAACGTTCCACGATTCGAATTCGTTCGATTTCGTATCTTCGGCGCCATCTTGGAATAGAAAGTTTTCCGGAATTTGCGAGTTATTTTTCGCTCCATTTTGACATTTTTCGTACGAATTTTAATAACGAAAGTTTGCGTAACGCAGGTAACTTCATATTTATCGATTAATAAGATATCAAAATTGAATAACTTAATTTAAATTAGATACGCTTTAAACCTAGATTTGCTGCCTGTGAGGATACGGGATACGTTTTTATTATTTTATTTATATTTCATAACGATATTTTACCGAAAAGGGGACTATTTTAGCATTTTAAACAAAACATTTGCAATTAGATAATATTCTGACGTAGATCTTATGACGTAACGCGTGACGCAATTGTTGTAACGTTCCACGATTCGAATTCGTTCGATTTCGTATCTCCGGCGCCATCTTGGAATAGAAAGTTTTCCGGAATTTGCGAGTTATTTTTCGCTCCATTTTGACATTTTTTGTACGAATTTTAATAACGAAAGTTTGCGTAACGCAGGTAACTTCATATTTATCGATTAATAAGATATCAAAATTGAATAACTTAAATTAGATACGCTTTAAACCTAGATTTGCTACCTGTGAGGATACGGGATACGTTTTTATTATTTTATTTATAATATTTCATAACGATGTTTTACCGAATAGGGGACTATTTTAGCATTTTAAACAAAACATTTGCAATTAGATATTCTGACGTAGATCTTATGACGTAACGCGTGACGCAATTGTTGTAACGTTCCAGGATTCGAATTCGTTCGATTTCGTATCTCCGGCGCCATCTTGAAATAGAAAGTTTTTCGGCATTTGCGAGTTATTTTTCGCTCCATTTCGACATTTTTCGAACAAGTTGAATTACATAAACCCGAATTACACAGACAACGTAAATTTTTTGATTTATAAAGGATCAAAATTGAATAATTCTCGATAGAATATTAAATGTAAAAGTATTTTTAGATTTAAATTTTCATTAAAAGTATTTAAGGTTGCTTCCATTTATCATCGAATTAAACCATCAGATTAATAATAATATATTATTATTATATTCGCTTGGATATTGTCTTATATTCTTTTCAATGAGACAATAATTAATGTTCTGTATTAGAAAATTAGTTTAAAGAGATGATCTTTAATTAATTAATCAATCAATCAATCTTCTCGATCTTTTCTATTCTTAATAATTAAATTCTTAAATTATTCTAGGAAGAAGTATCATTCTCAAATGTAATCCGTTTTGCAAAGACACTTGCAATCATTTTGGAAACTTCTTGTGCTGAAAAAATTAATAAGCACAACAGAAAGGTAAGGCATTTTAATTTATGATACATTGATGCAGTAAAAAATGATATATAAAAGTTTAGAACTTTATTGCCCAGTCTAAGAGTTCATTATTGTATAATGATGCTTGAAAAGTAATGTTATTCATTCAGGCGTTCAAATTAACAAGAGTTACAATTTTAATTAGAAAAAATAGTTTATTAATAAAACCAAAAGTTTACAATTCATGTATTATTTTTCAATGATACAGATATTTTTAAATTAAAAAATAAGTTTAAAATACCACAAACTCAGTCCATTGGAAACTTAAATTGGTAAGATTTCCTCCACTAAAATCTTCTCTCTGTAGCATATACAAATCAGATGAGAATAAGTTTTTTCTAGGTCTTACAAAAGTCTGAAAAAACATTTAGAATAAATTAGTCCTTCAAATTATATTTATTTGATATTAAGATAAATTATAAACATTAAGAAAAGCATTGGCAAAGAGTTATATCTTAATGTAAATTGTTGAAAAATTATTGATGAGAATTTAAAATTTCTATCTATTAATAACAGCATTAAAAAAAATTAATTTTTAGCTTATTATTTCAATTAGTCAAATAGAGTACATACTTAAACAGTTTTATATATACAAATATCATATTGCCATTGATTAATTCCAAATCAAAACCACCTTCCTAAATTTATTATTACTTTTTGGAATTCGGCAATAATATAATAATAATAATAATGTTTTGTTATTACTTATGTTTTCTTATACTGATCAAACATCCTTACTACACCTGATACATGTAAAGCTATACACCAACCAAAGCCGAATATAATCGGGCAAGAAATTGCTATAATACTAATAATTTAATAGACAATTTGGCATTAGAGGTAGAAGTTAGGCGCCATCTCTTAATAAATTTAATAATTACAATTAATTAAATAATTTAAATAATAATTTAGAATTACTGGAAGAAAAGAATCGGCCCGAAGCGGGACTCGAACCCGCAACTTCTGCTATCCGTGCAGACACGTTACCAGTTACGCTACCCGGACCTTCGGCCAGATCTCCTCTTCCATCATATATAAGCTATAAATTGTCTATTAAATTATTAGTATTATAGCCATTTCTCGCCCGATTGTATTCGGCTTTGGTTGGTGTATAGCTTATACTGATTAATTATGTACCTTTTCATTCCTTGTATAATATTAATTTTAATGTATTTTATTGTGAATTCTAATATTATTATATATGATATGCTGTTGTTATATGTTATGATTATATGTGATATATTATTTATAATTTTTTGTGTGATTGTATAGTAAATATATTTGAATATTAATCTTGTATTATTGTGATGAAAAACAATTTCTTCCCCATTTTAAGAACTAATCAATTTTATATACACAAATAAAGCTTTAACCTATCAAGATTTCACTTGACTAAATATTTTTATTTGTGAGATGATGTTTGTACAAAGGTATATCAATTTAGTTTGCTGTTGATTATGCAATTTACAATTGTAAAAATCCAAATGAATTTGTTGACTACAAATATATATGGACCACAAATCTAATTTAATGCATTTGTGTACCCATTCTAATTATAACGTAGTTTGAAAGAAAAATTGAAGTTAATCAACAAAATTACTAATTTATTAGTTTGTACATTTACCAATATAATTAATGAAACAAAACTAATTTTTTAAATATTTCCTTATTGAGTATTATTTTCAATTGAGGCAATTTAACACGATTGCTCATTCTTAAAGTATACAACTTAACAACATGCAATACTCAAATCTGCAGCTTTACACAAATCAAATCACACCACTGCACTTAATTTACTTGCATTAACATCCAGAATGTCAATTATATAAACAGAAGTTCTATCTAAGCTATAATTAACTCTTACTTTTGCTTAATACAATGTTAAATTTTAGAAAATGTAACAATTTTAAATAAACCATTTCTTTTAAAGAAATTGTTTTATTTCTCTTAGCAAATGGTTTAATTTTTATTAATATGGATATAAATTGATGAAAATGAAGCTTAAGTAGAATTTTAACTTTTGTTCTTTTACTTTCATATTAAAAATAGCTAGTTTTTTCAACTCTTCTATGTAACTGGAATACATTGATGATTCTGACTTTTTACTTTTTACATGTTTAATAGCTTTAACCGATTGTGAGAAGTTATAGCCGGGAGTTATGTGACATCGTGTAGGCTTCTGACGTACCACTAGAGCAGCTACGTATCATCTATGTATGAAAATTACTTTGTGGACAATCGACTCAATGGTAAGTGGCTGGAAGTGATTACATTTATTTTAAATCATCACTACATTTATTCATATTTTAGAATCTACAATTTTAAATAATGCTTTTTTTAATTGTTCAGGTTATCTGCTCCACAGATAAAAATTTTTTTAATATTTCTACTCTACGACACCTGTAACCGATGATGGGAATATCCTTTAAAAAATGTTGATATTGAACTTTGTCACTGCAATCCTTTAACAAACATTTCCATTATGGAAAAAGCACACAACATTTTCTTCTACAAATGGTCAGTGAACTATATTTTTGCATTCCTAGGACCATTTTAATTTTAAATTTTGTAAAAACTGGCATTCAGAGTTTGATTTAGTCTTCATTTTTATTTTCGACTAATACCTATTTTAATTAAACACAATAAAATTAGGTTTAAATTTTCTATATCATATTTAATGTAATAGAGATCACTGTAAAAACAGACTATTAATTATGAATTATTGTAAAATTTATATTTTAGATAAATAAAGAAGCATTCTGTTTAAATTTTCATACTATATTTCACTATATCTGTAAGGAATTAATACTTGTCATTTATAATATTTGTAATTTAATGTGATTAAATAGTTTGTTGTCATAGCAATCACAAATTTCATTTTATTGCATTTTTTGGAATCCTTCCTTTTTTTGTTATTGTTCAATATGGTATAAAAAAGATTTTTGGATTTGTTGTATTTGTTTAAAATAAAATAATATAGTTTTAAAGAAAATTAAAAAGTGTATTTGAGAGCTTATTTGCTTATTTTTTACTGTTAAATATACAAATAATATATTGGCTTGAGAATTGTCAATATAAATTTCAGAGTACCAAAGGTTTTTCACTATACTGAACATTCCCAGTATATCTCAAAACACTGGGATGGGCTAGATGAAAATAATTATGAAATTTCATAGACGACTGCACAAAAGGGGGCATGTCTAGAAGATGCCTTAAGTCAAGGCTGGTGTGGTTGGTGGACTGGGTTCTTTGTTAACCATATTAAAATAGTCTGGAAGTACCAAGAACAACAAAGGTGAAAACCTATAAAAGAGTGGATGACAACAGTGACTGGACCTCTCAGACTACAGGACAGGAATGTCGCCACCACAGACGATGACTACTAGGGATAGTTGGGTCCGACAGGAACAAAATGCATAGCACACAGTTTGAGGATGTGCAGAAAGTTACTTTCATCTGGTTTCAAGAGGTTCAAGCATGCCACTGTCCGATGAACGGTTCCTTCTTTTTACATGATTTTGTGAAAAGTATGGAATTATTTCAAAAGCTATATGCAGAGAAAAAATTGATGTTTTATTGCACATAGCATGTGCATAGCCTACAGGCAAGATACAATATTCAAATACAGCACAGATGACATTTTCAATCCTGATGAAACAGGCTTGAAAACATTATTTCATGAAACAGGCACTTCCCTTTTAACTTAAGAATGATGTGGCTATGAAGAATGATCACTTATATCCACTGTACATGATATAGGTTTGGAGAAGATTATGCCCTTAATCATTGCAAAATCAACAAGAACATTTGTATGAACAATGCATGCTCTGTTCTATATAACTACACACTGCAAACTGCCAAGCCTGGATGATGCAAAGCTTTTTAATAAATACTTGAATAAACTAGATTAAAAGATGAAACTTAAGAAGTAAAGAATTCAGCTGTCAGATGAGAACTACTTGATTTTGGTCCCATCTGGGAAAAATGCAAGTTGAGAGCTTTGCATAGCTGACCTTGGAATAATCCACACTGTACAGGCTAAATACCAAAGAAGACTCGAGGATCATTTTTTGCAACATCGATAACTATGTCTAGAGAAAGATCAACGTAAAGCAAGCTGTTGACAAGGCTGCTGCAGCACGGGCACATGTCGAACCATCAAGAAGGCAGAAAATAGCATGATTTCACATAATCTGTCACACACTGACTTGGATGAGGAAGGAAATGAAGCAGAATCAGGAATTGAGATGGTAGGTAAGAAGTTGTAAAGAGGAATAACAAGTGAATTTGCTCATCAATTATGTTATACAGACCAAAACAAGAAATGTATTAATGTAAAGTCTCTACTACAAATTGATTATCTATCACACATCTGTAAGGCAAGACAAAATCAGGAATGGAAATAATGTCAAGAAAGAGCAGGCAAGTCATCCATTGTAAGTCCATTGTTTTGGTAAGTTGGTCAACACTGAAAATATGTAAGGAATCTATCATATCATCAACAGATGAGAAGTGCAACAAGTTCAAATGATAAGAAATTTACAGATTCTATACAAACAGACAATGCAAAATTTGGCAAGGGAAATGCTGAAAGATATTATTATTAATCAACAAATAAGTGCTTGTAGTAGACAAGCCTTTCTTGTGAAAAAAGGACAGTTTCAATAAGCGTTAGCCAGATAATGATTCTGGATTTGATTAAGTTGAAAAGAGTTTAATATATATTCAAAAAAAGCTAAATTTATAACTGGAAATAAGGCCAAGAGAAGTTTCTTGGATTTGAAAAATTATCATAAAACTACCTACATTTCAGTTTGGAGTATACTGAAAATCACCTTATCCTTTTCCGTCTTGCTTTAGTCTTCCAATATAGAACTTTTTTATTAGTTGTCATTCTCCCTATCATAAGAATGTTTCTTTACCACTGGGTAACCCCTGAAAGTGCAGTTCAATACAGTATGTGAAAAATCTTTATTTGTAACAAGATATTAATAACTTTCTGTAAGGTTCTGAGAAAAGTTTTGCATTCCATATTTCCAGATACATTAACTCTGATCCAGTATTCAAAATATTCTCCAAATCATTTTTCAAATAATGCAAATTTCTAAGTTATTCTGTCTAATCAGATATTTGTCTATCAAACACACAGTAACTTCTTATCAGCATTGAGAATCACAGTTTCAGATATGGTCCAGTGGATATATTTAGAACTGTTAAAATCTTTATCGGTATCTTTATTGTATAACAAACTGTTAGTTTATATTGGTGCTATGACACGTGGTAAGAGCTAAATTATTAGAACACAATAAAACACAATATGCAGGCTAAGGTAATCTTCAAGTTGATCATTTTAATCCAAAATAATAATACACAAATATTCTGCGCACTTAGATATTTTTTACTGAGTATAAACAATACACCTACTCGTCGCAAGCATATTTTAGAACTAGCTCATATGTTATGCTATTCCTCCTTTTTTCAATATGATTACAAAACATACAAATATCTAATTGTCAGATTAGCAAATAATTGACATTTACAAAGTAATAACTGCCAAGTGTTTTTGATTGTTATGAAACTTGTGTGGAAAATGTTTTACTGTTTCTCTTCTGCAGCCATACTTTCTTCCACACATAAAAGAAACCCCCTTAATTTAAATACAGTGGACTATCATTAACATTAACTATTTGTTAATATCAGATTTTTGATGTCTCAGCAGAAACCTATACTTGATTGCAGGACAGAGATGAGGAATCTTTTTTTTTAACTAAAAGGATTCATCCTACTTCAGAAAGACCTAGTGAACCTGCACAATGTATTGTAGGTTGCATAATTATATATATTTAGTATACGTGCACCAACAATATACTTAAACTACACTTAATTACATTTTTTATTGGAAAAGAGAAAGAAAAAAATATATTTTCATAACACAAGTTTAATTTTGCTGTCTTGAATTTCATCACTCTATATTTTGTTTGATAGCATTAGAAACCACAAAATGTCACAGGTTCTCCACCCTTGGTGTAGGAAAACTACCATTAACCTTTTTCTAGTTCAAAGTATATGTTATACTAAGTAATATTAGTTAATGGCGATGTCCCTTCCACTTAACTGACAGAATTATTATTATTATTATTTTCAGAAAGTTTGAACAAAATATAAGTTTAACTGATTTTTGTATTCAAAATTTCAGGATGTTTCAAGGTTTATATGCATAACATATGAAAAGTACTATGATCTTACATTGTACAGTTATATTAAGGGATTTTGTTTTTAAAATGCCAAAACCAAAACTAATAAGTATTCTTTTGGCTATCAAACAAAGAGAATTATAAATTTCAATGCTTTTTTATGTTCTCAATTGATGTTTTTACTGAATCAGCAAAATTATTTATTCACATAACATTATTTCCAGGATTATGGTGGATAAGATTTACAAAAATTATCAGAAAATAGAAACTGTAGTCTTAAAATGAAGTATATAGTGAAATTTAACAATTGGTATGCAGTATAACTTTCTTTGAAAACAAAAATTACATGCTATGGGTTTAAGTCAACTACTGGTTAACGTCAACACTTACAGACAGTCCCACAAGTAGCAATGCTAATGTGAGTCTATCATAATATATTATGATATTTGTTAAATACACTAAGTTTATGGCATTTTTAGAAAAATCTTATATTTAAATCTTATTACTTTTGATAACTTGAAAAAATCAAAGCATAACAAAAAAAATTGAAATAAGTTAATGACTGTGGCATATTATAGCTTCATGAAGCCCATGTGAATTTGAATTAGTGGGCCCCACTGTTGACTTCAGACATTTTTATTTGGGAGAATTTTTTGAGAAAAATATTTTCTTGTAAAAGATTGATTTGGGGCCACCTGTTAGCGGAGGCCCCAGGCAAATGCCCTTTTTGCCCATAGGATAACATGCCACTGATTAACAAAAATATTTTTGTATATTTTTATTGTTAGATTTACTATTAGATATTGTAATATAGATATACTATTTTGTGTATAACATTGGTATTGCAAATTTATTTAATATTGTTCATTGTATAAATTTATACAATATATAAGACTTATTTCTATGAACAGAGACTTAAATGAGACATGAATACAAAAAAGACAACTTGTATATTCAAAATTAATTTAATTATAATGGAAATTTTAATTTCAAAGTTACTTTCATGCTACTCTAAATATGTATTTATTTAACAATTTATTTTTATTACAACTGCCACATAACCAAACTTGGCACACTAAATATAGCATAATGGCACCAGTAGTTGACCATTTACAGCCGTTTGGACTTTGATATTTTTTATTACAATACATAATAGCACAGAAAGCAAAATTCATATATGAAAATAAAGTCTGCTCTATGCATATCTTGAAAACTAAAACATTTTTTATTAGACCTTTGTTGACATTACGAAAAGAATAATTCGATCACACAGGCCGTTCACCCAGTCATCGACCGGCAGGTCGCACGACGGTTTATCTTTGTCAAGAGCTTGACAAACGTGGCAACCACAAAAGAACGAGAGAGCTTGGTAATAGGCATTTTGTAAAAAATACACACCCAAATCTCGGAGCTCTCCTTATCTCCCAAAAACTCAGCATTATTTCACCACTTAGTCGACTACCAGGAGCGTATCACAATAATTTTTTCGATCGCTGAAAGCCAGGCAAACCATTATTCTTTCACATCGTCAAAAAATGGGTCGTCTTACAACGCTTTTGGCAAAAACAGCTTGCCTAAACACAATCAGACTAATTAGGGCAGATTTCGGCTTACACGGTCCACTACCAGAGCGGTCTGCAGCAAAATAGCCACATCTAATACTTTACGAGCATTTTTTTGTCTATTTTAACAAAAACATTGATTTCATATACCATTTTAGGATAATATTCCTAGTTTTTCCAATCATTTAGCATTGCCAAAAGCAAGTTTTAAATAGTCTAGGTAAATATGTCTAGGAACAATCCCTTATAATGTTTCTAGGATACATTTTTACATTTCTTTTAGATTGTTTTTACTCAAATAGAAACAATTTGTAACCAAACTGAAATGATGATAATATTTGATAGTGGTAAAATGTCTGAAAGAAAGCAACAATTATTTTTTCCTGAAATTCATGTCCATTATTACTCAGAAAACATTTCCTCCCCTTTCTATACAGAGGATTTTCCTGTCATAATCAGGGAAATATTGAGTTATTCAGAAAACAGTTTAAAATGTGACTCTGATGTCATATGAATTCATAATATCATTTTTCTAGAAAGTTTACAATGTTTTTACATATTGTGTTTGTTTAACACCAAAGTTATCTTGATTGAGTTTTTTAACCAGTTAAATAATTTCTAGCCTTTCTCTCAGCTTAATATTTATATTTATGAGCAACTGAGTGGACATAATTTCTCCAAAAACTAATTACTGGCATAAATTTACGTCATAATACAAACTTACCACGTCGTATTTTGACAATTCTCCATCAAACGACTATAAAGTCACAAAAGTGTTGCCAACAAAACCAAGACGAAGACGGTAATCACCAACGATATCACCAAAAACTAGCCAACTATTCTCCTATTTTATTATTTCATTTTATATTTCCATTCTCAATTTAGAATTTTTAAATTTAGAGATTTATACTAGAAAATTTTATTTATTAGTGCGATATTGCTGATATCTTAATAATTTCTCTTCTTGACCGCTCCTCAAAACGACTGCACACATATAATCAATTCAGTAGAAAAGCATTTTCGCATAATTATTGAAAGTCATCGTTTCGAAATGCCTTCAGGGTACTCTCCTCTTATGTTTATAAATATTACTACAGTTACTCGCCTAATTAATCTGCTTGCAAAATTCAAAAATATACAAATATACTTCAATTAAATATCCAATTGTTAATTAATATATTGTTTCTATAAAACACGTGAAAACAGTTTAAATAACAACACACAAATTATATACAGTACATAAAATATCACAATTTACTTAATATTAAAACGAGATACAAACAAAATAGCATATAACTTATAATAAAGATTGAAATCGTATACTTAAAATACATAATAAATAAATTATAATGTGCAATATTTAATTGTTATCTAAGTTATAAAAATATATTTCTAATTAAATTTATATATTAATTAAAAAATAATTAAATTTAATAGTTAATAACAAATATATTTACACATTTTTGATGGGCAAAATCGAACAGATGATGTCACATCAAAAATACCATTTTGGCAAAAGGGCCACAAATGCAAAAATCAACTTAAATGATGTGAAACAATTACACATACAACATAAATACACGATCGAAAAAAATCACGACTCTATATTATATACCAATAAACGACACTTAAAACAATAAAATTGTAATTCAACAAGCGAAAATAATAAATGCGCAAAATTTAGCAAAATACAAAAACGTACAGTACATTACACCATATCACAGAGTCCCTCAAACAACACATACAACCAGAATTTTAAAAAAATAACACATTAAATATTTCCAGTAATAATGCAGCAAAAATAAACAGGTTAGCAAATCACACATAAGTCCCTTTAACATTAAATTTCACAGTACATAAAATTCTCAGAGTACATAAAATTCTCAGAAACGGCCGGCGACGGGTAAGAGGCGAATTTACCGTAGACAGGACATTTTACTCTCAACATCTAGAGTAGAAACATTCCAAATGTCAAAAATTGACCGGACATTGAATTCTCAGAGTGTCGCCTTGGTCGGAAACGGCCGGCGACGGGTAAGAGGCGGGTTTACCGTAGACAGGACATTTTACTCTCAACATCTAGAGTAGAAACATTCCAAATGTCAAAAATTGACCGGACATTGAATTCTCAGAGTGTCGCCTTGGTCGGAAACGGCCGGCGACGGGTAAGAGGCGGGTTTACCGTAGACAGGACATTTTACTCTCAACATCTAGAGTAGAAACATTCCAAATGTCAAAAATTGACCGGACATTGAATTCTCAGAGTGTCGCCTTGGTCGGAAACGGCCGGCGACGGGTAAGAGGCGGGTTTACCGTAGACAGGACATTTTACTCTCAACATCTAGAGTAGAAACATTCCAAATGTCAAAAATTGACCGGACATTGAATTCTCAGAGTGTCGCCTTGGTCGGAAACGGCCGGCGACGGGTAAGAGGCGGGTTTACCGTAGACAGGACATTTTACTCTCAACATCTAGAGTAGAAACATTCCAAATGTCAAAAATTGACCGGACATTGAATTCTCAGAGTGTCGCCTTGGTCGGAAACGGCCGGCGACGGGTAAGAGGCGGGTTTACCGTAGACAGGACATTTTACTCTCAACATCTAGAGTAGAAACATTCCAAATGTCAAAAATTGACCGGACATTGAATTCTCAGAGTGTCGCCTTGGTCGGAAACGGCCGGCGACGGGTAAGAGGCGGGTTTACCGTAGACAGGACATTTTACTCTCAACATCTAGAGTAGAAACATTCCAAATGTCAAAAATTGACCGGACATTGAATTCTCAGAGTGTCGCCTTGGTCGGAAACGGCCGGCGACGGGTAAGAGGCGGGTTTACCGTAGACAGGACATTTTACTCTCAACATCTAGAGTAGAAACATTCCAAATGTCAAAAATTGACCGGACATTGAATTCTCAGAGTGTCGCCTTGGTCGGAAACGGCCGGCGACGGGTAAGAGGCGGGTTTACCGTAGACAGGACATTTTACTCTCAACATCTAGAGTAGAAACATTCCAAATGTCAAAAATTGACCGGACATTGAATTCTCAGAGTGTCGCCTTGGTCGGAAACGGCCGGCGACGGGTAAGAGGCGGGTTTACCGTAGACAGGACATTTTACTCTCAACATCTAGAGTAGAAACATTCCAAATGTCAAAAATTGACCGGACATTGAATTCTCAGAGTGTCGCCTTGGTCGGAAACGGCCGGCGACGGGTAAGAGGCGGGTTTACCGTAGACAGGACATTTTACTCTCAACATCTAGAGTAGAAACATTCCAAATGTCAAAAATTGACCGGACATTGAATTCTCAGAGTGTCGCCTTGGTCGGAAACGGCCGGCGACGGGTAAGAGGCGGGTTTACCGTAGACAGGACATTTTACTCTCAACATCTAGAGTAGAAACATTCCAAATGTCAAAAATTGACCGGACATTGAATTCTCAGAGTGTCGCCTTGGTCGGAAACGGCCGGCGACGGGTAAGAGGCGGGTTTACCGTAGACAGGACATTTTACTCTCAACATCTAGAGTAGAAACATTCCAAATGTCAAAAATTGACCGGACATTGAATTCTCAGAGTGTCGCCTTGGTCGGAAACGGCCGGCGACGGGTAAGAGGCGGGTTTACCGTAGACAGGACATTTTACTCTCAACATCTAGAGTAGAAACATTCCAAATGTCAAAAATTGACCGGACATTGAATTCTCAGAGTGTCGCCTTGGTCGGAAACGGCCGGCGACGGGTAAGAGGCGGGTTTACCGTAGACAGGACATTTTACTCTCAACATCTAGAGTAGAAACATTCCAAATGTCAAAAATTGACCGGACATTGAATTCTCAGAGTGTCGCCTTGGTCGGAAACGGCCGGCGACGGGTAAGAGGCGGGTTTACCGTAGACAGGACATTTTACTCTCAACATCTAGAGTAGAAACATTCCAAATGTCAAAAATTGACCGGACATTGAATTCTCAGAGTGTCGCCTTGGTCGGAAACGGCCGGCGACGGGTAAGAGGCGGGTTTACCGTAGACAGGACATTTTACTCTCAACATCTAGAGTAGAAACATTCCAAATGTCAAAAATTGACCGGACATTGAATTCTCAGAGTGTCGCCTTGGTCGGAAACGGCCGGCGACGGGTAAGAGGCGGGTTTACCGTAGACAGGACATTTTACTCTCAACATCTAGAGTAGAAACATTCCAAATGTCAAAAATTGACCGGACATTGAATTCTCAGAGTGTCGCCTTGGTCGGAAACGGCCGGCGACGGGTAAGAGGCGGGTTTACCGTAGACAGGACATTTTACTCTCAACATCTAGAGTAGAAACATTCCAAATGTCAAAAATTGACCGGACATTGAATTCTCAGAGTGTCGCCTTGGTCGGAAACGGCCGGCGACGGGTAAGAGGCGGGTTTACCGTAGACAGGACATTTTACTCTCAACATCTAGAGTAGAAACATTCCAAATGTCAAAAATTGACCGGACATTGAATTCTCAGAGTGTCGCCTTGGTCGGAAACGGCCGGCGACGGGTAAGAGGCGGGTTTACCGTAGACAGGACATTTTACTCTCAACATCTAGAGTAGAAACATTCCAAATGTCAAAAATTGACCGGACATTGAATTCTCAGAGTGTCGCCTTGGTCGGAAACGGCCGGCGACGGGTAAGAGGCGGGTTTACCGTAGACAGGACATTTTACTCTCAACATCTAGAGTAGAAACATTCCAAATGTCAAAAATTGACCGGACATTGAATTCTCAGAGTGTCGCCTTGGTCGGAAACGGCCGGCGACGGGTAAGAGGCGGGTTTACCGTAGACAGGACATTTTACTCTCAACATCTAGAGTAGAAACATTCCAAATGTCAAAAATTGACCGGACATTGAATTCTCAGAGTGTCGCCTTGGTCGGAAACGGCCGGCGACGGGTAAGAGGCGGGTTTACCGTAGACAGGACATTTTACTCTCAACATCTAGAGTAGAAACATTCCAAATGTCAAAAATTGACCGGACATTGAATTCTCAGAGTGTCGCCTTGGTCGGAAACGGCCGGCGACGGGTAAGAGGCGGGTTTACCGTAGACAGGACATTTTACTCTCAACATCTAGAGTAGAAACATTCCAAATGTCAAAAATTGACCGGACATTGAATTCTCAGAGTGTCGCCTTGGTCGGAAACGGCCGGCGACGGGTAAGAGGCGGGTTTACCGTAGACAGGACATTTTACTCTCAACATCTAGAGTAGAAACATTCCAAATGTCAAAAATTGACCGGACATTGAATTCTCAGAGTGTCGCCTTGGTCGGAAACGGCCGGCGACGGGTAAGAGGCGGGTTTACCGTAGACAGGACATTTTACTCTCAACATCTAGAGTAGAAACATTCCAAATGTCAAAAATTGACCGGACATTGAATTCTCAGAGGGTCGCCTTGGTCGGAAACGGCCGGCGACGGGTAAGAGGCGGGT